>NC_056726.1:66495224-66543152 GCF_019279795.1 Protopterus annectens | reverse complement strand
ACTACAAGAAACTGCATCATTTAAAATCATTATAACTGACATATTTTATGAATTATAACATAGATATTTAAGTAATTATATAAAATAACTCACATTTAAATGTTAAAGATTTCATTTTCCTTCACATAGTCTCATTTGCATCAGTTCTACTTCCTGGTAGAGTGTTCTTCCTGAATCTGCGATGTGTCAGTGTGATATCTGGGTCAAAGGTCAAATTGACTGCTTTCAGCTTCTCTGTGAGAATTCTGAGAGTTGAAGCTTTTAAAACAACTCGAGGACACTGTTCATGAGGTAGCCCACATCCCAAATTGTCTCCCTTAACATTTTGGCGGGAAACTTGTTAAAAACTAGTGACAAACATTCATTTAGCAGTGTAAATGCATCTAAACATGACAAAACCTTCACAATGTATTTTACAGGTTATTACAGCCTCTATGTAAGTGAAATTAAGCCCAAAGTTATTAATAAGTAATAAAACTCAATATTTTTGTCCCAACTCAATTTTTATGCAAATCTTATTATTTACTGTGTCTATATGATCAAAAGCATTTCTATATATTAATATGAGAAAATAAAGAGAAAGAATAAAGAAAAGAAAAAGAGAGTAGAAAATAAAAGAGTGTAAAGCAGAAATAAAAAAATGTAAGAGAAAGCTATAAGAAGTATATACAATGAAATATTACTTACTGTTTATATTAATAGAGTTAAAATAAAACATATTATTTACTATTATTTAGTTCTAATTATTATTAGTTAAAGCATGACAGATTATTTACAAACAAGCATAAGCAGTATAATCAAGAAAGTATAATTAGGAGCAGCATTTGAAGAACATATAAACTTTTTACAAGGAATAAATATGTTATTATTCCATTTATCATATTTTCATTACTCTTCTCTCCCTGCCCTCCCCCACCCTTTACCCACTACATAATCTAAATAGAGTGTCATTGTTTAAACAAAGAAAAGAAGAAAAGGAGAAAAAAAGAAAAAAAATGTATCAAATTACTGACCTTACTTCTCTTTTTCAGAAAGAGAAACAAATTGAATAATAGCTTGTTATTAGTTCCTCAGATATTTTGACTGGTTATGAAACAAAACATTTCAATGCACACAGAGAATAACTTTGATTAAATCTTTTTCAGAATATTTGTGGCTTTCTGGAAATGCAGGAACTATATTTAAAAAGGTTAATAATGAAGTAAAATGATGAGAGAAAAAAATAAAAAAAAAAATAGAACAAATCATTTGTTTTTTAGTCTCTTCTTCTTCTCTGAAGTCTTCCACGAAGTTTCAGTTGCCAGTCTCTTTAATGAAGGACTAGCCCATTCCATTTCCTCTATTTTATCCAAAATCTTATTTTTTTTGATAAACAGTAAAGCAGAGTCTAAGTCATCAAAAATTTTAGGACCATCAGGAAGGAAGATTTTTAGCTTGGCAGGAAACAGAAGGTATGTTTTAAACTGTGCTTTTTTAAGCTCCCTTATTAGTGGCAGAAAAACTTTTCTTTTAGCTATTACCAAGGAAGAATAGTCATTGTCAAAATGCACAGCTGTCTCATTAATCTTAACAGGAGCTTTAGCCCAAGCAGATTTAAGAACCATCTCTTTATCAAAAGATGATAGAAATCTAACTATAACCGATCTAGGATAGTTTTTGTTAGAGTTAGTATTAGCTATAGATCTATGTGCTCTTTCCATACCAAAAGAGAATGCTTCTGGTAAGTCTAAAGTTTTAGGGAGCCATGTTGTTAAAAAAGAAGTAATATTGTTACCTTCAATATTTTCTGGCAGTCCAAAAATCCTAATGTTATTGCGCCTAGATCTATTTTCCAGGTCATCCAGCTTTGTTTGTAAATGTGTATTTTGTTTCAGCAGAAACTCAATGTTGATTTCCTCTTCTTGGATTCTATTTTCCATGTCATTCACAGCTTATTCTATGCCTGTCATCTGGATCTTCTGTTGTTGCAGGTCTATATGTAACAAGTCTATTTGTTTTGTAGTTTTTTCTATGAAGGTATCAATTTTAGTATCCATTTTATCCATCTTAGCAGTAAGTTGCTGGATTATAGTTATCAGAGACTGAAGTTCTTTCTTGATGCTGGAGTCTTGAGAATTTGTCTTACTGGAACTCATTTCAGACTGATAAACTGACAGGAAAATTTCCAAAGTGATTTCTGACAGGAATATTGTTAAAATTTCCTTTCCTTTTTAGATATAGTTCAAGAACTATATAAAACAAACATATTTAGAAAGAAAATTACTTCAAAAATTAATTTTTAAGTAATTAATTCCTATCAGTGTAATGAAATTGGTGGAGCTGAAGAAATCTGCTGCTATCCTGTGTTCATCCTTGGCCACCAGAGCCTCCATAAATCTTGAGAACACTGCTGCCTATGCAGAACTGTTCATACAAATCCTATAGAAGCATGTAAAAACTGCATAGAAGCATCTTTAACAACTAGGAAGAAGTATAGAACAAACTTAAAAAAACAAGGCACTTTGGTGGACTCACAAAATCAATAGGCTGTATAATACATGGAAGAAAATCATGGCAACAATTAGGAGGTGCAGCACTCAGCAGGATAAAAGCACTCTCATGAAACTAAATAAACAACTCAGTGGACAAATACAATCTACTAAGACAAATTTGAGGTAAATTTGGCCTCCCAGGCCAAGAACAACCACAAGGCATTCTTTAGCTATGTCTATAACCTCAAAGGCAATGCACAATTGTGTGCAGAGCTCATTGTAAATGGAGCCATCTATACTGAGCCAGAAAATATAGCAAACCTACTGGGCAATAAATTCAGATCCAACTTTACGCCTCTCTCCCCTTCAACCTTCCATCAGGAAATACCACCATATATAACTCCCCCTGTTATCACTAGGAAAGAGGTCCTTAATGCCCTCTCTAATGCCATGAACACTCCATCAATGAGCTCAGACAAATTTCCAGGATGCCTTCTGAATAGCATGGAACATAACCTATCATGCCTTCTGGAATTGCTATTTAACTGTAGCCTCCAAGTAGACTTCATGCCTCATGAATGGAGAACAGCAACAGTCATCCCTATGTATAAATGTGGGCCATCTACTGACCCTGGAAACTAAACTACAGACCTATAAGTCTCACTAGGTTTACATCTAAAGGCATGGAAACAATTATCATGGAAATGATCAATAATGATATAGTAAACCTCCAGACACTGGACTCAACCCAATCTGATTTTGTCAAGAGCAGGCCATGCGTACTCAATCTGGTGGACTTCTTTGAGAATGTCACCAAAGCAATGGACGAGGGCAAAATGGTTCAGACTGCCTACCTTGGCCTGACCAAGGCATTTGACATAAATCCCCACTCGGGTATTGTTGACAAACTCAAGAGGTTAAGGTACAGATGTGTATGTCACCCAGTGGATAGCCAACTTGCTCACAGACAGGACCCAGGAAGTTAGAAGTGGGGAGTCCAGCTCTACAAAGAGGCCTGTCATAAGAGGAGTCCCCCAGGGATTGATACTTGGACCGCTCCTTTTTGGCATTTACTTCACTGAAGTCAAGAACAATAGCAATGCACTCTGGCTGACTAAATTTGCAGATGATTGGAAATTATCAGCAGTTATTGAATCCCACACTGACACAAATGTTTTCCAGGAAGGGCTGACAAAGACAAACAGCTGCTGTCAGAGCCATAAACTAAAAGCGAATGCCAGGAAATGCATAATAGTATCCTTCGGGAAGTCATTTTCCCATGGTAACTATCATTTGCAACACACCCCTTAGAGATGAGGGACTTATGGACACACATAGACAGTTATCTAGCCTTTGACCATCACCTGTCTATAGTAGTGAGGAAATAATTCTATGTTGCGCAACTTATAAACAAAGGTATGGTATCTAGGTCAAAAGAAATTAATGTTCCACTGTATTTGGAATTCATCAGACCGATCATTTTGTACAATGCCCTCTTTAGTATGTACCCAACCAGGCATATCCACGAATTGGAATGCCCACAGTGGTTCCTCACAAAAAGAATACAGGGAGTAAGTAAAATGTCCTCTGAAGACCACCACAAAGCCCTGTCACTGTATTTTGTCTCCTATAGACTGTTGAGGGGAGCTCTGTGCCTGGAATACAGGGCACTGTCAGACCCCACTATGATGGCTGTCCTGCATTTCTGTAAAACAAACAGCACCATAATTACCAGTTCTAAAGACTTAAACCTGGCCTGTGATATAAATAGGACCTGCTGGAGAGAAAGGTATGTATTCCAGAGACTATCACATCTCTGGAACACATTCCCTATCCATGTGAAGCAGAGTTCCTCCCTGGTCCATTTTAAGTGAAACTTGCACAGTTGTATGGGGAACAGGAAATTCATCCCTGGTTTGGCACATATGCCTCTAATGGACACAGGCAACCTGTAAATGGTTCATCTCCCAGGCTTCTGCTTGTAAATGTTTCATTATCCAAGTCCCTGCTTACACATATCAAGGGTACCATAACATGCCACAGATTTGGGATGCACAGCTATGCTTAAAAAGACCCTTGTGTTTGTTAGACCAGTAAACACCTATTAACGTATGAACCTAAGAATGGATGATTCTTTTTTTTCTGTTAGGATGGAATCTCTTTCAATTTTTTTTCTTTGTTTTGATTTCATTTTCAGTTAATTTCTTTTTTTTTTTCTATACTTTTTATTGGGAAGATAAGTTCAGTCCTCTACTAGTTTGTATTTATTTCACATATCACTGTCATTCAGTGTACAGCTTTTACTTTCAGTATTTTTATTGAGGTGTGAGTATTTTTGTATTCATTACGTTTTAATGCTTAAATGTTGTTTTCCACAGAGATGTGCTACATGTCCATGTTTTAATGTATATAATGTTTATTTTGCTAGTTTTGTGAGTTACAATTTTCTGGGAGAGGCATATTGTGACAGTGGCTTGTATAGGTTTTAATGTGCACATTTTGTTTTTATTGCATTTCTTAGTTTAGTGGTTAGTGTAATTTCTTATTGCTATAAAGGATGATAAAATGCTTTAGGTAATTAAAAGTATCATGCTTGTGGTTCATCTTATATTTCAAGTGCTTGAAACAGTGAATGAACAAATATAATACAAATCACAAATATGTTATATTTGAAATACCATGTGTGCAGCTTTCTTAATATCTGATTTTCCACCCATTGTATTTTCATCTCTGATGATATTTTCAGGATTTTCACCTTTGGTCTGCCACCATTTTTCCTTTTCACATCCTTTCCTTATCTCTTTGTATGAGTCTTCCTCCACTTTTCTGCTCAGGTCTTCATAAAGTGTTCTGATTTTACCTCCCCCCGTTTTCCCTTTTCATGGGGCACTGCTTTCACTCTCTTCTTTCTTTTCTTGTTTCTTTCCTTTCATTTCCTTTTCTTTTCCTGCTTTTCTGCTTCCTTCCTGTTCTCAAGACATTTTTCTTTTATGTCCACCATTCAGTTTGTGTTAATCCAAACTTGTGAATAAACTCATGTGGAGTTTTGGATATTGTCTGTCCTCTTGCCCTTTTCTTACGTAACTTTTATCACAGTTTTCTTCCATTGTTCTGCTTCTTTCTTCCCTATGAATACACTAAATCCTCTTTCCTCACTTGACTTTTTCATTCCCTTGTTGCCATGCATTCTCTGATGTTTTCCCTCATCCCATTTATCTTCTCTCCTCTTGCTATTTGGTTTCTCCTTTACTATCTATCCATCTAAGTTAAGGTCTTCCATGGGTATGTGTCAGAGTCCTTCACCTCCTTATTTTCCTACTAAGAGTAAACTTGTTTTTTGAGGCCCTTTCCCCTTTCTCTTTCTTTATTCACCTTTCCAGGTCGTTTTGTAATTTTGGTACTTTGTTTTCCATCAAGTCCATTGCAGGTATCTTAGTGCATGTGCTGTAACTAAGAGAATCATCATTCTAATCACACTAATTCTTCCTAATTGTGTGTATGTTTTAGGTCTTCCTCTCTCCAATATCCTTTGTATTTTCTCTCGCCCCTTCTCCAAATTCTTTTCATTGTAACACTTGCTTTTCCTTCTCCTTTCCTAACATCCACCACCTTCTTCTGCTTTCATAAAAGCCATTTAGGCCCTTTAAAACCTGCAAAAACTGGAATTATGTCTTCTATGGTTGGCTCCACATTCTCTGACATATGCATGCAGACATTTGTGTACATTAGGTACCCTGACTGTACTCCTGTTCTTCTCTCCCTCTCCCTCTTCCTCACTTCAGTTACCAGCTCTTCTATGACTACCATGAAGAGCTCTGGGGAGAGAGGGCACCCCTGTCTGGTCACCCACCCTCCTTTTAGTTCCTTGGAAACCCCTCCATTTGCCTTACTTCTATTTCATCTCATTGTAAATTGCCTTTACCAGTCCTATATATTTTTTTACATTTTTTTAGTATCTCCCATAGGAATTACTGTCTGCCTGTACATGTTGAAGACTACTCTGCCTGCATTTTCCCTTTTGTTCTTCTCTGTCCATAACTTCTGTGAGCAGCTTTAAACTCTACCAGCTGTTCTTCCATTTTCTCTCTGTCATTCATCCTGTATTTTTTTCTCACCTGGAACTGGTTGATTAATTACTTTATTCATGACCCTTTGCTCAAAACTCTGAGGCAAAGCAGACTTCTTGTTTGTTCTGTCTGGCACCCTTTTATTTTTCCATGCATTACATTATTTGATACCATCTATACTGAGCATAAGCCTTCTTTTCCTTTCTAATGAGATTTCTATATTCTTTTTTTTAATTTTTCTATTTAAAGTTTCAGATTACTTTTTCTCTTTTTTTTTTTTTTTTTTTTACCAGAACCACTTTTTCAAAACATTTAAGAATTTTCTTTTGATATTTTTCCATTACTTATCTCACCATCTTCTATCCCTTTTTTGAGCAGACCCTTTTCCCAAATCCCGTTTCTCTCAATGCCATTATATCACGTTCAATGTATCTGTTAATTCTTTTTATGCGGTGTCATACTTGCTGTATGCAATTATTTTTCTATAATATTTTGATTAATGTATCTATTTCTGTATTTTTTTGTGTATTATTTGCTGAGAGTATAACAGTCTTATTTTCCTTCTTTTATACTGATACATCTCTCTAATTGTTCTTTTTATATTGCTCATTTTTTCCATATGATTATAATCTTTTAAATATTGTGTTAGTGGTAGAAGGTCATGTTCCACTGTGGTACATATCAACACTTGATAGCTTTTTTCTACCCATTCTCTGATCAGTTATGATCAATTGCTGAATCAGACTTGCCACAATCGTATGTAAATCTCAGACTATTAGTATAGTTTCTCCCATTCTGTATTGATAAATTCATATGTAGGTGCTAGGCTAGCTGCACTTGTGTGCCATTTTTAGCCAAGCCAGTTTCTCTTTTGGTGCTTGAATTAACCTATCCCATTTGGTGTTAGACTGGCCTTACCCTTCGCATGGTCAATAGTTATATATGTTATCCCTTGGTTAAAATAACTGGGATCATACCATGGATAAGTTGAGGGAACCCATGCACTGGATAAAGATTTAGCAGTTGACTGTGTCCATTAGTAGTACAGACAGTCCTGTGGTAAATTTTCTAATACCCATCCATAGATCCAAGTTGGCCTTGAATACTGACAGACATGAATTTTGTTTTACATGGATGGGGAATATTGACAGACATGAACTTTGTTTTACATGGAGGGGAGCCTGCTCCAGAGCAGTGGTATCCTCTGTGAGATATACCTGTTCCTCCAAACCATTCTGTTGATGTTGCAGAACAGCTGCAGATCCCTAAACCAAGTATTTTTGATGTCATGTGACTTACTGATGTGCAGTAGTTTCATCAGTATTAGGGAGGAAGATGCCTTGTATAACAGATACAGGTCACCTTTTAGTAGTCTGTAGAATACATGAGTACAATAACAGGGCTATGACTCAGTTCATGTAGGACATATTGTTTAGGCCTTGTATCCATTTAGTAAGGCATCTCTGTGGGCGTTCCATGTGTTGCATATTTCAGGCCAGATACGTGCCAAAGGTGGTATTATACTCAATGATTGGCATACTAAGGGCTGAGTAAAGGGTGTACTAAAGGCTGAGTAAAGGGTGGGCAGTGACATCTCTAGATCTAGACATAATCCCTTTGTTTATAAGCTGCGCAGAATAAAATGCCTTTCTTACAGCAGTGGAGACATTTTGGTTGAATGTTAAATCACTGTCCATATGAGTTCCCAAATCCCCCCAAAAATAACTGGATTATCTCTTAGGAGCATATTGTCAATGTGGTAGTTCACTGGGGTAGATGACTTCCCAAGGGATACAATAATGCATCTTTTGGTTTTTAGTTTCAGTCTGCTTGCAAAATTGATTTTATCTTTTAAATCTATTTCCAAGCAATTTCAATTAAAGTAAAAACTATCCTCACAAATAAATCGTATTATTAAATGTACTGAGTATGCAACTAGTATCCAACATTACATGTTTAGTTACTTTAGTTATCACATCACCCAAGATTAAGTTTATTACATTTTTAAAGAAAAATAGCCAGATTCATTGAAGTCTACACTGTCTGTTTACACTGTGTGCACATCATGCTGCGACACGCAGCTGGTAGCGCACTGTTTTGAATTTAGCAAGCAGCTCTACACGGTGTGTAGAGCTGTGCACAGACACGCAAGCAAGGTAGACTGTGGCATGCAAATTACTGCATAAGCAGCTGAACTGTATGCTAATCATCCAATCAAAGAGGGAGGAGCTATTTAGCAAGCTATAAAGCAACTGTGTAGACTCAATGCTGTTTTTTTTTCTCGGAATTCCAAAACCTATTGGAATATAGCCACAGAAAGGGTCTACACAGAAACAAAGTTAGGGGCTGCTGTTGTTTTAATTCATGTGTGTGTGCAACAGGCTGAAGTATATGATGCTACTGCTGCTAGCAAACCAAGGCCAAGAAGGAAAAGAGTTTTCAGACCCAGGTAACTTAATACAACCTACATGATGTGGAAATTGTAGAGTGCTACAGGGAGGACAGAGACACACTACAGGAACTCTGCAGCTTCTGTCATCCTCAGCTCAGAGTCAAGGCAAACAGATAGGAACACATCCCAGTGGAGACAATGGTATGTGTAACAATTAGAATCTTAGCTACAAGTACTTTTCAGAGACCAACAGGGGACATGCTGGGGGAGTCACAGGGATCAGCATCTAGTATCCTCCATCAGTTCATAAATGCTATGCTCCAACATGCTAGTGACCACATATATTTTCTCCATGCTTCTGAGGATAGGGCCGTAAATATGTAGTAGTTCTAACCTGTAGCACACTGCCCTGAAGCACTAAGTGCCATAGATTGCACACATGTAGAAATTAAGGCACCACCCAGGGAACAGGAAAGGCTCTACATTAATAGAAAGGGCTTTCACTCTGTTAACTGCCAAGTCGTATGTAATGCCAAGGGAATCATCTTGAATGTGTGCTGGCAACCCTGGCAGTTACCTTGGCTCACATATATGGCACCATACCTCTTAACCTGGAAACATCAAAAATCTGGACAAGGTCCATGAAAAATAGGTACACATCTGTACGCTGATTAACATCTAATTTGCATGCATAATTATGTAACCCCACCCACTCCAGGGGAATTGTAGGATATCAACTTTCAAACATAGACTGAAGAACAGACAACCAAAATATAGCACCAATGACCACCCCCCCTGCAGCCATTCCAATGTCCCATTACCTGGTGATTTTGCCCCATTTATCATAAACATTAACGTGTGCATACTGCTTTACTTCTACAATGATTATTTGGATTTTATTTTGACATTTAATAAACAAAGAAATACCTTCTCAATGAAAATAGACTTGGCATTAAAACTTCTTTGCCCTTGAAACTCCCATTCATTGAAATAGCATTGAAACCCACACCACATCCAAAGAAAATGCATCTGCCCAGTGGTGGATAAAGATGACCTTTGGGCCGTTTTCAAATCATTGACCCCTTGCACACAAAACAAGAAACATATATGTGTTCTTTTCTTTGATACACCTTCCTGACTTTATTAAGTTATAGTCCTTGTAGAATACAACACACTTGTTAGAGTGCATTTTAAATTTATTGTTTGAACATTTTTCCAGTCGGCTGTACTGTAGGCAATGAAACAAAATGCATGAACCAATAATGACAAAACTGCCCAATTCAGAACATTTCCATCATAAAAGTCTACTTCCACACCCACACTATAAATAGAATGAGAGTAATGTAAGCCATAGGCATCTTGCACAGCTTCTCGTACTTATTTTCAAGTTCAGTTTTTTTTTTGTGGGGGGGGGGGGTGGGCAAAAGGTCAAAAACATTGTCTGTATAATTTTGGAAAGTTGCTAGAATAAAATGTTGTTACCACCATGCATGTCACTGACAATGCTTGAACCCAGGACCCTATGCACTACAGTCAGAGAAACATAACACTATGCCAAATCAGCAGTTTCCTAAAAAATAGGAAGACTGAAACTTAATGGCCATCATTTAGTGAATTCAGTTCTCACTTCTCACCGTAGCTCTCAACCTCTTAGCACAAAAAACTAGACAAAGCCAATATGGGGGAATATAAATTCAGTTCTCAATTCTCACTCACCATAGCTCTCAACTCTTAGCACAAAAAAACTGGACAAACAACAAAGCCAATAATGGGGGAATACAAATTCTGTTCTCACTTCCCACCATAGCTCTTCTCAACTCTTAGCACAACAAATCTGGGCAAAGCTCAGAAATGGTGGTGGCTAGGGAGTTTAGGATCTTTTTACCCTGTACTGAAGGTACAGGGTTTGAGCAGGAAATACCTCTAGCCAACAGGTGTATTACATGGGGGCATTTACACACACACACACACACACACACACACACACACACACACACACACACACACACACACACACACACTGCTTCGGTTAATCCAAACCTGGCTGCTGATCCAACTGAATGGCTGTTAATGCAGGGAGTGCTTCATGCACTGTAAATCCAAAATGGAGTGCTTCATGCATTGCAAACATTCCAAATCTGCTGGAGTAAATTCAAAATGCATGCTCTGTTCAGAACTGAATGGCTGTTCATGCAACGAGTGCTGCAGTGCTTCATGTAAATCCAAAACAAGCACCCAAATCTGCTGAAGTGCTGTTAATTCCCCTGTAAATTCAAAACGAGTGCACTGTCCAAATCAAACGCAGCCTGCTGTTGCTCTATGATAATGTGAGCTCATTGAGCTCAATTCCAACTGGCTGGTAGCCCTGACAGAGCTGACGTCATTGCACACGTGATGATGTCAGCTCCGACAGCACGGTATTTAAAAAAATCGGAACTGAAGGGATGCCACTCGAGAATTGTGGCACTGCTTCATTTGGACCCCCAAACTTGGTAAAAACTGAGTAATTCAGTATGGTTGAGAGGTCTGTCTGGCACACCTCCCAACTATATCAGATGTTCACTAGGAGAGATATCTCACAGGGTCATTAACTGGGAGATGCAGGTTATGCACTGGAACCATGGCTGATGACACCCATTAGAAATGCACTTTCACTCACTGAAGAATACCATAATGAGGCACATACTCAAACCAGAAATATCATAGAGCATGTGTTTAGGCTGCTGAAGTCATGGTTCTGGTGCCTAGATACATCTGAGGGAGCCCTGCAGTATAATCCATGGACATGTACTGAAATATTCACAGTACATGCCATGCTACACAATATTATCCTGAGAAAACAGCTGCAGCAGGATCAACAAGGAGAAGGAGCACACATTCCACTACCAATGCCAAGGTCACCACAGCTACACGCAGTCAGAATCAGAGGGAGAAGCAGCAGCTGCTGTTGATGTAAGCAGATGTAAGCATGCTCAATATGCCTTTGTATTGGCTAAAAGACAATGCATCGCAGACTCACTCACCACCTAAGGACCTAAAACCTTCCTCCTATGAATATGCATACAGTAACACTAATGCCAGGCAACTCACACAACATTTACCTCCCCATGTATTGGCTGTGTACTGCTTTCATCAGACAGTCATCCCTGAACTAAAACTGTTACAACTGCTGGATTTGCAATGTAAGTGTTGACCCTGGAGTGTATTGTGAAATAATATGAATGACTGGCATATCCTTGCATTTTGTTACTTGGTAGTGTAAGTAAGTAAAATGTGGGAGATTTGTACAGAAATTACCTTAACATGTGACAGCAGAGACTAATTTGACATATATGTGTCTATTATTAAGTAGTAGGCCTCAGGCATCAAAGAGTCACACAGTAATATCTCTCAAAAGTAGTGATGGTCACTGCATGCCCTGAGTTTAGCACCATACGTTTGCACTGGAAAATCATTAAAGAAAGAAGTTAGAAAGTATTGATACACATTGCAGTTTCAGACTTCACAACCCTCCCATGTTTATTTACAATAAAGTTGGACAGTTGTGATGCTATCAACTGTCTACCTTTCTAAGACCAATATAAGTCAAGGGAACAATTACCAGTTCAACATCACAAATGCAGATATACTAAACACTGTCAGCTATACACCCATAGCATCAGACACAAAGTTTATGTATCCCTGAATCCAAAAGATACAAAACAGGGATATGGCACAGTTATCATCACTTGAATAGGGTGTTGGGGTGGCAGGATGCCTAGGCTGACACAAAATGTCGGTGAGTGTGTGTGAGTAAGAAAGAGAAGCAAGCAGACATTTAGATAAAGCATCAAATGGCCAGTGAGACAAAATAAGTTTTAAGTTGCCCAGCTGAACCATGTAACTGTTGTGTGTGTGTCTGTAGGGTTCCTCCAGGTGAAATTGGTGTGTGAGTGTCTTTATGAACACAGCCAAGCTCTGTGATAGCTCTACATCTTGGTATGTCAGACAGGTCTGAGCTATGTATGATAAAGTTGGCAGTTCATTGTTGTTGTCCCTGACCATGAGAACTGGATCTGCCAGGAGTTGCACTGGTTGTCCATGCCCAAGGTCAGATGCACTCCTGCTACCTGAGCATGACTAATGTCTGCTGAATGAGCTCCCCATATGGGCTACCCAGGACCACAAACCCATGGCCTACCACCTCTATTGTGGACAGCTCACCCAGTGACAGAGCAGTGGAAGTACTGCCACTATGGGAGCGTGACTGGACATAGCCACATTGGCTAACATCAGATAATGTGGCTGAGTTACATCCATGAAGATGCCGTCCCCTTCCTAGCAGATGTTCTATTACAGACACCGCTCTTTCTAACGTGTCATTCATCTGATCCATTGAATCGGCAGTACATTGGAGGCAGTCATGCATGTCAGCCTGTCCCACATCTATAACCCTAAACATTTCTCTGGAGCACCTATGGGAATGTGCCTTTGCTGCCATGACTGCCCTAAACATATATTGAGTGGCACAGGAACAGACACCTGGATCAGGTGTAGAATGGACAACAGGCTTCCTCTGAGCACCCATAACAGCCCTCCTGCATAGCACCTAACCCAAACTTTGGCTATGGCCAGAGTCAACAGGCACTGAAGCTGCAGTGACCACACTTCTCTGGTCAGTTGTCTTGCCTTCCACCTGTCCAATATCTGGGGGCTCAATGGAATGGGTAGGTGTAGGCCTACTGGCTGTGTCTGATGCAATTTCAGGGGATGGCTGTATGCCAACCTCAGTGTCAGATTCAACCTCTGCACCCCTGACTGTACCTCTATTTGGCCACCATCATCATCAGAGTTTTCTGACACTCTGACATTAGGTGGTAGCCATCCTACACTTCCACTGTCAGGTTCACCTGTGATAATAAGCAATAAACAAAGGAAATATTAATACCTAAACTACTATACTCCAATATATGCTAACAAAATAACATTTCTGCCAATATTAGACAGTACAGCAATACACACAACAGTCCTGGCATCAACATCACACACTAAAATACTTCTTTAAATTGCTCATTAGTACTGACATAAAAATGTTTGGCTTATGATGTGCAGAGGATGGTATCCTCTGCAAGCCAGATGGTTATGGAAGAAGTTATGCAAAAGGTAAGGATAACATCCTTAATTAACAGTAACACATGGGGGTAATACTTTTTCCACTTTATATGTCCATTACTATGCTTTCAACAAGATCTTGGATGACAAGCCCCACCTAAGCTAATCAATAAGAATATGATGTCAGCTGTAGCAATCTTCAACCCCCCCAAAAAAAAATTCTTGTGAAACATAAGTAGCATGTTGATTTAAACTGTTTTACTATACAACATTATTCAATAAATGATATACAAAAACCTACCTGGAAGCTTTTCCTGGGACATGCTTATTATTCCTGAAACAGTAGCAACAATGTCAGGGGCATGTTGTTCTACAGTTTCCTGGGAGCTGTCTGGATCCCTGACAGTGGACAGGAACTTTTAATTTGCTATTAGTGGTGGTGTAGCAGCCCCCCCCCCGGTACCCATCTGATCATGGCCCACTGCAGCTGCTGTCCTCTGTGCAGATGAGATCATGTTAGTGACCCTATGGCTACCTGGTCATATGTCCTGCTGTGGCCACTGACTGCATTAACATCTGCAGCAATCTGCTGTTAAATATGCATTCTGACTGACATATCTCCACATCCCCTTCTCAAGCAGGAAAGCACCATGTTGCCTAAAAGCTTCAACAATGACCTGATTCTCAGAGTCAGTGAAGGGTGTTTTTTGAGGATTGAGACACCTGGGTGACATAGTCCTAGGTGTTTTAAAATTCAACAGAAAGATAATACACATAAGTATCATATAACTACAAAATAACTGTTCCCAGATAAAACAGAAAAAGTAGCATTTCAGTATTACCCACTGGAGAAACATAAAGCAGTCCAGAGATTTGTAATATAAATAACAGACTTGATGCAAAAAAGGAGAGTAACAATATCAACATATCCTTGCTTGTGTCATAAAAGAGATGCAGCTTTGCCACCCCCCCTTTCAAAAGAACAGGCAAATTACATATTTAGCTAACAAACAATCTTTGAAATTCTAAAAGCGCTATCAAATGAACTGTCCCTGAAACATGTCTACAGATTTAACACAGAACATTCCATTTTAAAGTATTGCCAGTCATGTATACCTGAGAAATGCCCTGACAAACATGCCCATACCAATATTATACTTCTAACTAATGCATACGGACAAGATTGTAAAAGCCTTTGCTAATAATAATAAAAAAAATATATATATATATATATATATATATATATATATATATATATATATATATTAAACTATTCTACAGATTTTTCTTAATTACATTCCAGCATATGCAATATGTAGCTGACAAAATGCAAGCATACCTTCTCAACTTTGGTAATCCTCTGTGCAGATATATCTTAAAGTAATATCTTCTTTTCTGTGTTCTCCACATAAACAAGTCTCCTCACCTTCAGTTTCCATAGCCACAAAGTTGCCTTTTTATGGTATTGACTCAGGGCTATCATCATGGTGAAGATGCAAATTAAGTGTGAACTTATTAGAATTGTTGAATCCCATATACTTGGCTCCATGTATCTAATGTAAACATAGTGCAAGCACTCCCTCAGTGTTTGTTTTTAATGGATTCCAATTGTGAATGATTACTGATTGGGAGAAGGAGAACACAACAGCACTGCAGGCTGCTCTACATTCAGTAGGTGTGTCAGGTTGGACTCACAAAGTGTTAGATGTAATTTTGTCAAGGTTGGAAATGTATATAATCAGCATGCAATTTGCAGGTTCTGTTCATTAACATCAAACCTCCCCTTCATTTGTTGGCAACTGGAGATGATACTATTGCCATTTAATATCCTCACACATTTAAGGACAATAATATAGAATGGCTTACAGACTGCATGTCTCAGGTTACTGGTCAGATAAGAATGACTAACCAGCACCAAGTAGTAAGACAGAGTTGTATATTTTCAAGCAATAGTCATAACTGGTTGTGTGATCACAGTGTACTACATCCAAAAATAATAAATGTACAAATAACAGTTGTGTGGTTACATATTACTATAGATAATGTTGCAGTTGGTTGTATGCAGAATGATTTAATGTCCTTACTGTAAAGCTGTTTGTGTGGCAAAGAGGGATAATGCACCATTCCTGATCATTGGAGGGATAGTTCAAATCCAGACCTATGTAGAAATATCTCATGTGTAATAACATTTTCTAGTATGTATGCCATAGATTGGTTTTCCTCATTTCAACTATGTTTCCCTTTTTTTTTGGGGGGGGCAGTGTTTGCATGATGCACTGCTTAGCTTAAACATGGGAAACAGATTAAAATGAATGCCGGGTTTGGTTGTTCGCACAAAGTGGACTAGTGGACCATCCAGGAAGCAGACAGAACACATGTAGAACACCTGCAAACAGGGTATCTGTAAAAGGGCAAAGGTCAAAAACAATACATTGTTGAAATTTCTGCATTTCATTGTGCAAGTGTGCTTGGTGGCATTGTGCAGCAGTTAGCAGGGATCCCCAGTATCTACACCTGCATACAGGACTCAGACAGCCAATAATTGAAACCAGATAGATTCTATTAATTTTGTTGGCACCACACAAACCCTCTAAGAGGCATTGCACAGTGATTAAAACAGAGACCTTAAGAATGATTAGGAAAGTTCATGTAACTAGTCCTGTGGCAGCAGGTTTAAATGTATGGCTGGAGTACAGATGGTTCTGAGTTCTAGTACAGGGTGTGCAACCAATTCTACTGTTGTGACAATGCAGTTTATAGGAATAAACTGAAAAACAGATGTGTTGTTTCAACATTCTTGTGGTAACAGTTGTAAGTGTAGGACTGCTAAACACATGGTTTTGGGTTCTAATACAGGATATTCCAGACATTTTTACTACTGTTCAACTTCCCATTATATTCACTCTCACTTACAACACTTTAGAAAGTGGAGATGATATGAATTTTATACATGAGGGATAAGACACCATTATTGTGTTTTTAGATATAAGACTGAGGCTATATTGCCTACTATATTTCTATAAGTATAATTCTGGTATCTGAACTTGCAAGCCCTTCACAGTTAAGTAGGACACATACACAACTGGATCTTTATCCAATAACCTTGTCAAGTCATACACATACATATGTAACAGCTGAAACTGTCATCTGTATTTATGTAGGATTCCTGACTATGTCTGAGCAGCACTTTTTCTGTGGTAAAGATGGAAAATCAGCATTGTTGAAGAAAATGTTTTGTCCGTTATGCCTAGGTTTGAATCCCACACTGTAAAAGTAAAGTTTCTTCAGTGTATAAAGTCAAAAATATATGTCAGGCCATTACATTTATGCCCCCATTGCATGGCTGCACATTTAATTCACCTAAGAGTTACCTTCTAGTTTCTTTATATATATCCAGGTCATATCAGTACACACCACACAAACTAAGGCCAAGTGTCAGATTAACCTTCCAATTTCAATTATTTAATTCCTCCCTGCTTGGCACTGTTGTGCTCCACTTAACATTGTACAAAAGTGGTTGGCATCATTACTTGGGTTTCTGCACTACGAGTAAACATGATAACTGGAATTGGTGGGAAAGCATCAGTTTTAATTGCTCTAGTTTAGCTGGTAGACATAGTTGGCATTGGAGAGGAAAGTGCACACTTTAGGGCACAGAGGCAGGGTATCCAGGAGTCCATGATATTTATTGGACTCCTAGTAAAGCACCACAGCCAAATGATTCTGCAGGGGGACTATTCTGGCTCCCTGTACAAGTCTGAGTTTTGGAATAGTATGACCCAGTCTGCATCCACTGCCACTGGTATCCCATGTACTGCAGAGCAATTCAGTTATCATTTTAATGACCTACACAGGAGAAAAAGGGATACTCTCAGCCACTGGTTGCAGGAATTTGAGACTGTGGACATCCCACAGCTGTGGAAGTATGACAATAAAAGAATACATGTTAGACTTAGAAAGATAAATATAAGCAAGGCTGGTATGCATAATGCTCTTCTGTTCTTTTCTGTTCTTTCCTCAGCTCCCAACAAATGTGAGTTCAATCAAAAGCCTTATGTTGCTTGTTTGGGGAGAATGAGAGAAGCAAGTGGTATGTATGCAGCAGAAGAGAAGTGTTATTGCAGCATTAGAAGTTAAAGATAGCTTTTCTGTTTTTTTTTTAGAGTTGTATCAAACTGAGCATGCATAACCCAACTGTAAAAGCAAGTAAGCATGCATTAGTCTGTAGCAAAGACTTAGTCCAATATTAGACTGTAGTCATAGGTTGGGTTCAAACACCACGATTCCCATTTATACAGTACTGTCATTTCTTCAATAATATTTACATTAAATTAAAAACTGTATACCAGTGGAACAAATGTCCTGCTATAAACTGTAATCTGTGTAACTGTAACATGCATATGTGCAATATATGCACATTTCAAGGATTACTTTTAGCAACCTGTAGTATATTGTGTATCTGTTAGGATGTATACTTAAATGTAATACTTCAGATAAAAGAGTTGTATAATTGTGTTAATGCATTGTATGTCACATATGATGCTTCTAATTTTATCTCTTTTTTTCTCTCATCTCAACCTTTTTTTATTTTCTATTATGCGTTGTCAAAATGTCTCTATGTCATCCGTGTGTACCACATCACTAAATACTACACAACAAAGTGAGGTAGGACACCCCAGTGGATGAGCCTGCCTCTGCTCCATCGGCTTCAGCACTGATGTATAACATATCTGGGAGCCAACCTGGCAGCATTGCCTCTGGTGCAAATACACTACCTGTGTCCTCAGTTAGTACTGCCCCAGATGCTTGTGCAGTAGTACCCTCTAGGAACAGTGGCCAAGGTGGTGAGTTCATCACCCACAGGACGTTGCTAGGGATGGTGCATAGAGTCATGCACTGCACCATTGGTGTATGCCTACAGATGATGAGGTTGCTCTCCTTCATGGTCCATTGGAGGAGGAGATGTCAGGCACTCCAGCTGCTAACTGAATAAGGGGACAGTGATGGCAGTCCAGTGGGTGAGGACTTCATTCTCACTGTCTTCAAGCTTGAATTCCATAAGGCTGCATTGTCCCCTCCCTCATGACAATCATGGTGTCCCCCAACCTTTTTTGTCCATCACTGTTCCTGTCTCTTGTCTTGTTCATCTTGTTTGTTTGCATTTACTTCCTCACCTACCCAACTTACCTCACCCAGACATACCTATATCCCTTACACAGCAGTCCTCTCTTACCAAATTAAAAAAAAAAATGGACACCAGTCCCCTCCCAAAAAAATAGCCCCATACATAGCTTGCCATTTCGCACGTACGTCTTCTTGACACATTTGACTTGGTCCAATTAGCTATACAACATAGAAACAAAAAAGAAACGGCTGCGGGTAAAACCAAGGTGCAAAAAAATAAGTAAAAATGTAAACACAATGCACCAAGGTAACACACAATAACGTTTTATGAAAACAAAAACTAAAAGACAGAGGTGAGCACTTTCGCAGCAATAGTTGCTTCGTCAGACAAAGATCAAGTGAATAGCACTGCTTAAATAGGTACAAAAACAATTATCTCATGAATTAATGATGTCATACACCAAAAGTTATTTAAAGAGACAGTTACAACATGAGCATAGTAATGGTATGAATAAGATATAAAATGCTGAATAAATACTGCATAAAATACATTTGCATATGCATAAAATGTAATATAATAAAAGTAACAATAAAAATAAAAATGAACAATAAAAACTGTCAATGTTTAAGGCGTCTAGCTTTCAAGAATGGAATCAAAGAGGTGGTACCATTGAGGCCTGGGTAGCTTTCTGCATTAAGTTTCAGTATCCATTTCTGTTCATGGCTCTCTGTAACATTTTCTATATCTCCACCTCTCAGATTTCTATATATGTGTTGCAAGACAAAGAATTTGAAGGAATGAGAAGAATCTGTGCACATAACATGATTAGCAAGTGCATTTGTTTGCTTATTATTCCTAATGTCACGGATATGTTCTAAAATTCTGTCTTTAAAAAAACCTATTAGTTTTGCCAACGTAGAAGGCAGGACATTGCTGGCAAAAACAAAAGTAAATGACGTCAGTAGTCTTGCAATCTGAATAAGTGTTGGAGTTCATAGGTTAGTACTAAGCTAACTGCCCTTGCAAGCCATTTTAAGCTTAGCCAATTATCCTTTGTGAGACTCAAACCCTGCACCTTGTGTTTGTAAGGCAAACACCTTAACCATTAGGCCACCCTCCAACCCAAAGATCACTGGTGAAGTAGCTGACATGCTGTGAGGGTTTATTGTGTTATTTCTACTCATCTTTTTATTATTTCTTTTTTAAAGGCAGTGTATTTCTGCACTGTCTTAACTGTCATCAGCGTGTAAGCACTTCATGTAGTTTAAAATGTCTGGTTGGATGAATATATATGTTTTTACTGTAGATATATGGGCATGCACTACATGATCTACATGGAAAAGTGCCGTGATGGGTGGAAATGCATGTAGTGTTGCGTGGTTCACTGTTGCAAAGATACTGTTTAAGTGACCTATTGTTCCTAAAGCTAAAGCATGGAGTATTGGCAATTGTGGCATTAAGGTTAGGGACCTCTTGTAACAGATGCCAATGTCTCCTAATAACATCAGTGTATTGGTTAATGTTACTAGCAAATTGGAACACAACTCTAAAATCATTACTAGTCAGAATGACATTGTTATCAGCAGAATCATTCCTAGTAAATTGAAAGTATGGTCTACATCTGGTATGTCTCATTTGCCAAGCATTGGAAATAGTCTTATCAATGTCAGTATCATGGTAACCCCTTTCCAGAAAATCAGATTTTAAACTAAGTGCAATCTCTGCATCCTCATCTTTATCATGTAGTCTTAAGGTCCTAAAGACGTGGCCTTTAAGTACATTCTTAGGTATATGTCTAGGGTGCATGCTGGATTTATGTGAAAGTGTATTCTTTCTGGTCAGTTTAAAATAAATAGTACTATTTAACTGATTTAAACTAGACCTAGTAATGTGTACATCAAGAAAGTTGATGTCAGTGGCAGAGATCTGGTGAGAAAATCTCAAAAAATCAGTGGTGGTGTGTAGATATTGTAAAAATGAGGTAAAGTCTGAACCATTACCTTTCCATAACATGAAGACATCGTCTACAAAATGTACATACCATAGTACTTGTCCTAAGAAAGGATTCTTGTCAGATATAATATTAACTTCTTCCCAGCAAACCAAGGCAAGGTTGGCATAGCTGTTGGTGTTACAGAGAGCCATGAACAGAAATGGATACTGAAACTTAATGCAGAAAGATACCCAGGCCTCAATGGTACCACCTCTTTGATTCCATTCTTGAAAGCTAGATGCCTTAAACATTGACAACTTTTATTGTTCATTTTTATTTTTATTGTTACTTTTATTATATTACATTTTATGCATATGCAAATGTATTTTATGCAGTATTTATTCAGCATTTTATATCTTATTCATACAATTACTATGCTCATGTTGTAACTGTCTCTTTAAATAACTTTTGGTGTATGACATAATTAATTCATGAGATAATTGTTTTTTTACCTATTTAAGCAGTGCTATTCACTTGATCTTTGTCTGATGAAGCAACTGTTGTTGTGAAAGCGCTCACCTCTGTCTTTTACTTTTTGTTTTCATTAAACGTTATTGTGTGTTACCTTGGTGCATTGTGTTTACATTTTTAGGTATACAACATGACTGCATTGTTGTCACCCCTCTTTGCAGAGGTGGCAGTCCAAATTCAATTAATATTCTGCAAATATTTTCTGTTTACACTGTTAAAGAAATGGATAGCTGTAGTTCTTTCCTACCTCCCTCCTGCATATTCCTGTATTGCTTTCCCTTTGTTTTTCCCCTGTTTGCTCCTCATTTCACCCCTTTCCTATCTACCCCACTTTAATACTTATAATCTGGTTAAAAAATAAAATCACACACAACACACAGAAGCAGCAGAAAAAGTAATGGATCCCTTCACTTTTTGGCCTCTATGTTTGTGCATCCCTTCAATTTTTGGCTTCTATGTTTGTGCATAGTTTTGCATCATGCACCAATGTGCAGTGACAGTGAGTGGCAGTACAATACTGCTCTAATCTCTGCACAATGCTGCTTAACCTCACTGTGCTATGCCAACACACAGCAGCACATGTTCTATAAAGAATTCATGTTATTATATTATCACTGTTTATTTAAAAGTCTTTAAAAGTATTAGATGTGTGTGTGTGTGTATGTGTGTGTGTGTGTGTGTGTGTGTGTGTGTGTGTGTGTGTGTGTGTGTGAACCTTTTACACCAGTATGTGGGACACTGTTATTACTATATTCTCCTCAACAGAACACTGCTGATGTCATCAGCTCTAAAGTGTTGTCTAAAACCATCCAAGTCAGACATGAGCTGTGGTGTTTGCCTTAAATACAGAGGTCTGTAGTTTGTGTACATATATAGGTAGGGGTTCTCTTCTCACTGTAGTCAACTGGGGCTGTATGTGTGATTGTGCTCTTGCCTGACATTACAGACAGACTTTTACATCAGCATGTGGGGCACTGTTATTAACATATTCTCCTCAACAGACACTGCTGATGTCATCAGCTATATCTGATTTGTGGATATGCACCATTTCCCCCAGGGCAGGGTCATCCTATATAATACAGATAACAGTGACATGGCTTTCAGTCTATCCACATACATCATGGCATGGTTTGTAGGCCCTGTATTTTCTTGGTGAAAAAAAACTTGTGGTCTCCTCAGCTGGTGCATGTGTTTGGTTAGGTGCATACAAAAGAGAGCATTATATTCTATTAGTGTTCTGATGAAGTTTAAATACAGTGCTGTCATGCAATCCTAAGATTGGAATATGATGGTGTGACTTATGATTTGCACAACATAGGCTTTTAATACTAGTGTGGACACTTGGTGGATGAAGTTTAGATTGCTATCTACATGTGTTCCCAGTGCTTGTATCACTGCGTTTCAGCATAGCAGGACTGTTGTCAATGCTGCAATTAGCATGGAATTCCACTTTTTAGAAGGACAAAATAAAGGCACATTTCTGCATTTATCTGTAGACCATGTGGCTTTGTCACCAATTATTTGTCTATGTTAGCCCCTCCTGTAGTTTGTTATCACCATGGGTAGACTCAATGATCGCACCCAATATGCAAAAATCAGTAAACACAGTAAGCCAAAGACCATGTGCTTTAGCCTGAACTTTCAAGAAATAGATTCCAAACAGTAAAGGGCCAAGCTGAGATCCCTGGGGTACACCAATGGTGACAGCTCTACAGGTTGCTTCGCCAACTTTCACAATATGTGTTCTGTTGATGAGCTATTTGGTTACACATCTAGTGACACAAGGTTTAATCCCCAGCTGGGAGACTTTCTCAATGATCCCTGCATGGGGGCTTGTGTTCAAACTGGTTTGCTATCAAAATTTCAAAGGCTCATTTTGGAAAATCATGTGGCTGAAAGTAAGTTTTCAAAGTTCCTCAATGCCAAACTGGAATAATATGAAATCATAATAATGAAAGTAAAGCTTGATTCATTATTATGAATTTGGCATTGTGAATGGAGATCATGGTAAAATGAAAATCGGGGAAATACCATTTTCCTCACTGTAGTATGATCTTGAAGTTGGCTTGCCCCCCTGCTAAAATATAAAAGGACATACAGACTTTCAAAACCTGAAGTCTGGTATGCTGAATGTCGTTCATCATGTTAATGACATTCAACATTTAGGCTAAATGTTGTTTTTGTTTTGGGAATTTTAGTTCATTATTTTGATCACAAATTATTTTGTCATCAAAATTTTGATGGCAAACCATTTAAACCATTTGACAGTTGAGGTTAGCCAGTATGCACTGTCTTACCTACAGCCAGGCCTATCACACAGAATCAATGGGCAGTGACAACATCATAGATTGCCTATCACATGACTCATCACATACACCTTCCTGACACGGTTGACTACACACTTCAACACACCCTCCATACAGACTATGTTGCTGTAGAAGGGTGCTTTCAAACATGCATCCATGTGAGTTGGGGGGACAGCATCCAGTTCATGCATGTATAGATCCATCCTGAATCTCCTCATCTGTAAAGTATACCACCATGTCATCATGGAACTTTTCTAAATGGACAGTAGTGATGTTCCTGCTTTGTGCAGCAGACCTGTGAGCATTGTTAATGTTACATCATTTCTGCTACATGTGTTAGATATCTTCAAAGAAATCATTAGGGGTATGCATGATGACAACACTATCATCATTTTGAACTTGACAAGCCCAAGGCATTTGACAAAAATCCACACTGAGGTATACAATCAGCACTGTCAGACATGGCCATATACACCTATCTCACCAAGTGGGTAGACCAGTGTATCACATACATGACATCTACATATGTTGACATGTGTGAAGTGACGTATATCCAGGATCACTGATCAGGTCCATACATCAGGGCAGTCTGCTAGGCCCTCTCCTGTCCATTAATTAAGTAGTGGACATCACAGTTGACATACACATCCTGTGTCCAAACAGCTGCCTGAAGGACTACAGATTGTGGGCAATCATTGACTCCAACTGTAATATTACTATACTAGACAGTATCAACACACAGCAAAGATTGCTGCCACAGCCATGACAACATCTGCAATGACAAAAAAACATGGGGTGCTTTGCTACATCAGGAAAATAAACACACAACCCAAGTATAATATGGACATCACACCCTATAATCAGACCAATAGGTATGTGACCTGTGTCCTGGGGTAGATGGTAATTGGAACATCTACCATCATGTGGTCAGAGTGCTGACTACTCCATTTTATGTAACACGAGTACTGAGTATGTGAAGGATATTCACATCAGAGGCCATAATACCTCAGTAGTTCCCTGCTTTCATCTACCAGTAACTGAGTACAATGCACCCTTCTTCATGTATCTCCCTACATATCTTCCACTGATGTGTAACTGAAGTGTCCCACCCTTGTCACAGTGAGCTGCCACACAGCTTATTGGCCATACCTAGGTATTCTTTTTGTGGCATAAGCATTACTGTCTGATGGTGCTTAACCCCCATCAAGTTACTACGCCAGATGCATGTGTGCTACCTGTTCTTGTGATGCACACAGTACATACATAGGTGTTTGTCAACATTAATGGCATAGATAACATTCATGTCAATGTGGATTGATATATATATATATATATATATATATATATATATATATATATATATATATATATATATGCCATGTGCACCAGGCAACTAGCCTGCATTGACCATAATGTTGCATACAGGTACAGCAGTGTCCCTCCTAGCACCTCCAGCAAATGTTGCAGTTCCAGGACAGTGTGCATGATTACTCTCATAGAGTGTGGGCATATCATAATAGTTGTACAAGTGTGTTTGTGCAGAGTCATCTCTGATCCCTCTAAATCACATATGTTATGTTAGAGGCATGGGATTACTGGTGATATTATTCTGATATCGTCCATGATTGTGGTTGCTACTTTTGATGTTGTCCATAAGCCTTTACATGGGTCCCACTTGCTGGAGACCACTGCTGACATTACACTCATATTCAGGCAAATCAGTTTGCACAGCTTCACAATATGCACCCTACCCCAATTGTATGTCAGATCCCTGATAGATGTTTTCTGCATTATTCATGTAAGGATTATATCACACAGACATCCTCCCCTTTGTTATGTCACTTTGTGTGACAATCACATAATACACATTTTCACTGTGCAATCCTTTCTGTACCAAATTGATATGTGATTGGTGTTGCTGCTACAACCATCTTCCATTGACATGCCCTCATCTGCTGTACATTACATAGTTTCACCTGTCATCTTTCCCTGTGTTCATTCCTACAATTCATCTGTGTGTCATTATTCAATATACACACTTCCCCTGAGTGTTTATTTCACATGGCAGTCCATGTACCCTTACATATCATTTACACAACTTCAGTACAGAATGCCAGGAATGGGATTTCACAATGCTCTGCACTGTAGATACACTATCCTGTACAGTGTTTGGACCATATTCTTAGCATTTATACCTCTCAACTGTCCAGATTTTCACAGACTGTCCAGATATGTTCCTTATCAAATGTGTGGCTTTGTGTCATATCCCTGTGATGATCTCAGGACTGATATGATTTAATAATTACATATATTTGAGTTTCAGACTTCAAATCCTTCAGAACATGTAGCTTAACACAACCCCCTCATTATTCTAGCACATTTCTATTGTGCAAACATGTCAAATATGTCCCTATTTCTGTGTCATTGTCCCCCCATTATGTTGGCCTTTGTCCAGATGTCTGGCTCTAAGAGATTGATAGCTATCTGTGAAGCCCTGGTGATCATGGTGGTATTCCGCACAAAACTGTGGACCTTCAGAGCTCTGATCTAAACAGGAGTGCTATCCATATTTGCTTACATTGTTGCCAGCCACAAAACCTCACTTATTTACATTTGAATGTGGTGCACGGCACGAACATGCAATGAGATTTGCTGCTCGCCACACATCACTGCGCACACATTTAAACTCCTTGTATGCTTCGTGCAAAGCCTACACAGAGTTTATTGAATCCCACTGAAAGGTTTTTATACAGTTCTGTGTTACATATTACCAATCCATCAGTTTTCTTAAAAGTTAGTACAGGCAGATTCATTTTATTATTTGAACCTTCTCTGATTTCCAACACAACTCTTCCAATTTCCATATTCTAACTACATCTCTTTTCCTCATTTCCTTTTTTATCTTCTTTCTTATCCTGATACTTTTTCCTTATTAGGGCTACACTCAGGGTCTTCCAACTTAATTTCTTTACTCTATGTATGGGCTTGACCTCACCCTGATTTATTAGCTGTTAATTAGGTGCAGTTAGTATTAGGCACAAGATAAGCCATGGTGGTGCAGCGGTAGTGTTGTTGCCTCACAGCAAGAGGTTCTCCCGTTCGATTCTCGGTGGGAGCACCTTCTGTGTGGAGTCTGCATGTCCTCCCTGTGGTCGAGTGGCATTTGAAAGACATGCGTAGAATGGGCGTGCCTTCGTTGAAGGTTGGGCATCGAGCTGGCACCTCAGCACCCGTAAAAAATCTACTGCCAATCATTAGCAGACCAGTTCCACTGTGGCGACCCCTAACTGGGAAAAGCCAAAAGAAGAAGAAGTATTAGGCACAGGCTATTCCCCAATCGCTTACTTACTACAGCCATACCTCAACATGTGGTCCTGGAATGCCACACAATATATGGCATGTCAGTGATTCATTATACATGGCTGCCCCTCAAACCTACACGCAGAAACTGCAGTGCCATTCCAGTGACCTAAGTTCCCAGATACATCTATCTCAGTGTGACTCACATTCACTACAGGATTTGCTGCTCTTGATGAAGTACTTTACCAGGCAAGATGCCTTCCTAAACTCTAAAAATGCTTCCTTAACTTTGTAAAGCTTTAAGACTACAAAATTTGTATTAAAACTCTTCTGTTCCATGATTATTCATTATTAAATGGAGTTGTGGAAATTATATTAATGCTTCATATCATATTATCAAGGGCTAATAAGATGACTTAATATTGTTTCTGACTGTCTGTTGTAATAAAGAATGTCACTACCCAGACATGCAGGTAGTAGCTGTATAATGCTCTTGCATATATCATGTGTATTCTCATAGTGATACAGTGCATCACTATATATTCATTCCTAACACAGTGGTGCAGTGCTAGGGAGATAGAACAACAGCACTGTGTTATACTACTTTGCATAACACCTGCTATACAGATGTGAATTTGAGTGCATGGGTCTACCCTTTTGCTCTTTGTGTGCAGCAATGTACTTACCTATTATTATTTCAGACAATATAAAATGTAAATCTTTGGCAGGGTACACCAAGGAAAAAAATAATGTCTTGTTCTTCCTGCAGAGGGACATTCAGGAGTTCCTGCACAGCAATGTGATGGTTTCTTGCGGAAGGTGGATACCTGATATGACCTTGTCAGTATGGTTAGTAACACTACTGGCATTACCAATTCTGGTTAGCAGTGCAAAAATTATTACAATGAACTAAACAACTCAATCTTGACCAATGTCAAGAGTGGAACTAGGAGTGGGGGAGAAAGAGCCCAAACTGTAAGCAATTTTGAACAGCTGTTGTCACCTGGATCTCACATGTTTTACATGTATATTCAGAAGTGCATTTTTTTTTCTAGTGGTGGAGGACTATGAACTTAACATGGCTGTCTGCTGCACATCTAAGAATGTGGGATTAACTCAATTGGCAGTGGTGTGTGTAGTAAGTCTGTAGCAGTGAACTGTTCAGCTGTGATTCTGTTTCTAGTATATGTATCTAATCATCAATGTGTAGCACACTCACCTTTGATAATGGAAGGTGTGAATACTGTGCATTCTACCCCTCTGAAGACTGTGAGTTCTACCCCTCTCTTGGTACTTCAATTACATTTCTGTTAATGACATTGCAGTGAAGCATAAATAGAGTGCAGCACTCTTGAGTCTTCTGTCTTTTGGATAAGATGTTAAACCATGGTTCATCCTGAGTTGGTGGCAGCTCACATAGAAGTAAAAGATCCCACAATATTTATTGAAAAGAGCAGAGATTCTTTATCTTTTATTTACATATTTGAACTTCTTTCTTTTATAACACAATCACATGCATTTTTCTCCTTTATTCTGATTTTCCACAATTGACACAGTCCCAAATTAACTCATACCTAATGCCATAATGTTCATCTCTGTGACATCTTTATTTTACCCATATAATATCATATCCATATTTATTTCACATATTTCACCCAGAACCTTTTTTCTTAAATACCCATCGCTATAACTTTTTAACTTCATCTCACCTCAAAAAGACATGGTCTGATGTCTTTAGCGTTTTATGCATATGACAGTCTCGCCATCAGAATTTATAGGTCATGTGCCTCTTAACAGGGAGTTTATCCAAAGTCAGACTCCACATAACATCCTGACCTTGTAAACATTTTTATTTCCTGTTTCTTTCTTTTGTAGCTGTCTTAATACCCTGACTCAAATCCTCCCAATACTGAACATAATAAACTTTTGCCATTATTTTCTCATACAGTGTTTTCCTTTGTAATCTTTTCCTGTGTTTATTTGCTGCAACATAATCTTATTCCGTCATTCATACATTTGCTCATTACTTATTTTACCCATTCTGTTGTCTGCCTTATTGCTTTCCCAAAAAAATAAATATAATTTTACACATAGCTTTTGCTAATATATTCTAAGAGTACTTACTAATTATTTTTTATAAATCAAAGTATAGTCAATGGCACCAAATGAGAAAATGTATTAATTAACCCCCCCCCCCATTTTCTTTATTAACAGATAAAATACAGCTCTTAACTGTATTCAGCCTGGAACCCCATATAACTAAAAGATTACCTGCAGCAACTATTTTCTTTTAAGTATGAAACGTAAAAGCTGCACTCAAATATCCAGATATCCCCAACATAACTGAACTAATTAAGTACACCATCTTTTTTGAAAGACAACTTACATGTAGTTTCTTTAATTTCTACCAGAAACCACTCCCACTGCTAATCTACTAACCCTTTTTCCTCATACCATAGTCCTGATATTTTCATTATAGAAAAATAAATAGCTCAATTCTAATTGCATCTCCCTAACTTTTAATATTTTCTATATTTAAATCAGGGCCTGCCTTCCCTAACAGGCTTCCTAGCCTTTCTCTTACTTCCTTTATCCATTTATTGTTTTGCCACCAAACCAAGTAACTGCAAATTTAATAATGAGAGGAATTTCAGCTATACATTCTACTTGATACTCTTTTGTACTGTTTTCCATCTGTCAAGATATGTTAGTCATAACCATTTCAAATAATATCCCAATTAAGGGGCATCCCTGTGAACTCTGCCACCCACTTTCTTCAGTTCCCTGACTTAATTCACATTTCAACAGGATTTTTCCTCATCCTGTACATTAGGCTGTAGTTAGTAATTTCAAAATGTTCCTTTTAATCCTATATGCCTGTATAATTTTCCAAAACTGTTGATGTTCTATGCTATAAAAAAACTGTTTGCAGCATAACTCGCTAGCACTTTTATATTACTATATCTATTTAACATGTCATCTGCCACTTCTCTCACTAAGTATAACATTTCTTGACTTTGTTTTCTTTAATATCATATAATTCTTCAAACCTCTTTTATATTACTTTCATACAAATTTTATAATCTGTATTATTCATTGTTATTGGATACCAATAACAGACATCCCTTTTATCATATTTTTTCAAAACTAATTTTATTATACTCTCATACACTCCCATATTTTGTATACTCACCTCCATCCACATACCCTTTTAATAATTTTAAATATACTTTTTCCACTTTTTCTCCATATTTGTTTATTTTTATATCTATTTGTTTCTTCTAATTTCTCCAGTAATTCCTTTCCAAGTTGCCCTTTTCCCCTTTCAGCATCACCCCCCTTCCTAACTTCCAGACAAGGGTGTAAAGTAACATACCATTATAACCATAATTTCTGACTGTGTATATTTTTCTTTCCCTCTATTTAACATTACGCTGATAAATTTTTCTTTATCTTTTACTCACTTTGCTAAAAAGAGAAGCCTTCTTCTATCTTCATTTCATATACTACTGCTGTTTATATAACTCACACATTCATTTTCCCTCATACAGTTCTCCCTTTTTTCTCTTCCACTAATCAAATCATGTTTCTAAACACTTGTATATACTCTTCCTTTCATATTTTCCTTACTGCCTTTTCCACCCCCTACATGTACATTTTTGGGCTTTTCTTTAAATGTCTGCCTCCATTCTGTCCAGGATCTGCAGAACTCTCTCTGTTGTATGATCTTTCCATAACTGATCTCTTTCTACTTCAAATAACGCATCCAAGGTATCCCCATTATCCTCTCTACCCCTTTCCCATCTATTATAACATGCTTACTTTGTCCTATCTTCACCCAAAATACCAAAATAAGTTGAGAAAATTGTAACAGTTTTCTTCCACTGGTATCCTCTAATTATTTTGATAGAATACAATAGTCTATTTCAGTTCTTAAGCCTCTTCTGCAGTATGTATACTTTATTTTTTTCCTATATACAATTACCATACGTTCACCAATTTGTGATTTTTTTAAATGTCAGCAGAAACCTTTCTTTTCTTTTTTTATTAACATCACAATTTAAGTCTCCAATAATTATTATAGACTGATTAATCACAACATTGTTCACTACAGTATATGCGTAAATACATATTGCCTCATACATAGAATCACTTCTTATGGTATCTGTAATAGTTGACATTAATAATACAATCTAATATCTTCATTTTATTTGCTTTCCCAATACAACTATTCCTGAACATGCTTCTATCCCAAAATTCCATACCATTTTATACCCCTAAACTTTTTCCATTTGAATTTTTTCATTCTGTTATATAAAGTGTGTGTCCAATAAGACAACCACATCTTGATCTTGCATTTTGTACCATTCAAATACACATAAACTTTAAGTCTCTCTCTCTAATGGAATTCTTTGTATAGGTTCATAGGTTCATATGAATCATACATTCTTATGGTAGTTTTTTTGCCTATGAATAACCCAGAAATGGGCTGAACAAGGATATGTTGTGACATTTACCTATTTCCCTGATCCATGACAGACAGTGTACTAGTAAAGAGGGGGGACTGAACTTGCAGTTTTCCATCCATTTATTGAAATTACATTTGAAAAGAGTAAGAGAACTTTATTTTGAGTAGAAGACAGTTGCATAGAAGTGGTGTTCCTTGTAATACAAGCATACAAGTTCAACATGTATTTATTTTGCAAAAGAGATTGAGATCCCTTAAATAGGTGTTTATGATACCATTGGACTAGTGAATGTGCAATACATCTAACAGAACAGGTCTGTTAGTGTTGCACATGGAAGGCAGAAGTAACCTCACAATAGCATGTATGCAACTGAGAAGAGGAACAGGTCTGCATAATTTTTAAGATTTAGGCCCTCAATCCTTTAAGGAGGAAAGAGCATCATGGTCATTCCAGTTGTGACAAGTTGTTTGGACAGGTACATGCTGAAAGAGGCATTATTACGCAGTGATTAGTTGCATACGTTCTTTTTATCTCACTCCATTTCCCCTTTATACTCCTCTTCTACCTTAATAACTGAGACTTCTTTTCATAAATAACCTCTTTCTCTTGCAATCCGAATTGCATCTTTTCAACATCTTCTCTTGTCAGCTTCTCTTCTTCTTCTTTGGTATTATTTCCCTATGTTCCTTCTTTAACTGTCTACACTACTATATCTGCAATATCTTTGCCCCCCCCTTTTCCAGTATTACTTCTACATTATGTTTCACCTCATTATAGCCAACCAAAAATAACTATTTTTATTTTACATTTCCTGCATTTCATCTTACAATTTTGCATATTATGAATGCTTTCTCCATACCCCTGGCATCATATTTTTCATGTTCATTAATTAAGAGAGTACTCAAAATAACACATATGCAGTTGTCCAGTGTACTTTCTACCCTCTGCAGTCTATAAAATAATATTATATGATAAATGCAAAACATTTTCATTGTCAGTTTTAAATTTACTTTTATCCTCATCTCCCATTCCAAACATTTCTATCATCTCTTGGGTTTTTAATATTTCTATCCTCTTTACACCTTTCTTTCAGAAAGCATTATTATTGTGTTACATTGTTTGGAGTCCCTTACCTATTTTCTCAGTAAATGTATGTAGCCTTACACCAAACTCAATTATCTAAACATCCTTATTTTTTAGCCTGCCCCTCAGTGTGTGTGAATCAGCAGCCTACCCCAGACTGCAAAATCTCCCCTCTCACTAGTACTTGCTGACCTCCGGCCTCCTATCCCATTTATTGTATCCCATTGGAGACTAACCCTCTTATTTCTTTTTTACTTCTATCTTTCTTTACCTTAGAGACTTGCCCATTTGCTCTATTTTACTCCCTATCCTTCTCTGCCTGCCATTTCTCCTTTCTCCACTAGGTGGCAGCATCATTCCACCTTTTGCCTGCTCTTATTCTATTAATCTTTTTAATCCAACTTTACCTCTAAATACTTCTAAAGCCAACCCTCCCCTAACTTTACTCTACTTTCCCTACCTTATATTTTTCTTTTCCCCTGTGCTGCTCAAACTCTATTTATTTCAACCCAGTCTTACTGTACTTTTACCTACTTACCTCAGCTCAAATTATGCAGTGGCTGATAATTTTTCAGCTGGACTCTTCTGCCCTGTTGCTCTATCCTGCTCTGTTCGCCCTGCGGGCTCACTCCGCCTCCCTACCCTGCCCCCAATTCCCACACGCCCCCAGTGCTCCTACATTTATTGCCATCCCATACTCCCTCCCTCTTATATCACCCAATCCCCTCACAACATTGCTCCACCCATTCCCCTAAAGCTACCTCCCCCTCCACCAACCACACCTTATTCAGCACTCCTCCTCCCCACCCACCAGCCCTACCTAACTCTCTCTAACCTACATATTTTTTCACTTCAAATCAAACATCTACAATGCTCTCTTTTCCTACTACAATCCTTACCCCTACATTACTCCTACTCCTCATTCTACTTCCTCTGTACCATGCCACCTCTTATACAAACCTACACCTACACCCCCCCACCTCTACCTCCACACCCCTACCCTGCAAGTCACTTCCACAACATCTCTGCCTCTTTAACTCCCTTTCCCTCCACCTTTCTATTAACATTAAAACTCACCCAAATCCCCACTAAATTCTGCAAACCTAAACCCACCCCCTACCATCCATTCCCAACCAAACACAATCCTAACAAACTTATTCACCTTCTCTCTTACCTCTGCTTGTAACTTCCCCAACTTCTGCCCTATAGCCATCCTCTCACCCATCTCTAAACATCTTGAAAAATGCATACACCTGCAGCTTATGCCATTCCTGACTGAACACCAGTTGCTCTCTCCTACTCAACATGGCTTCCGCCCTGGACACAATACCAACACAGCCATTCTCTCCTGTTTACACTCTGTCAATTCAGCTTGAGATTCTGGTAACTTAGTTTCATCTGTTCTATTAGATTTATCTAAAGCTTTCGCTACCATCTCCCACACCCATCTACGAAACCATCCATCTAACCTCAACATCTCCCCAAAAACTCTTTCCTGGTTCTCCAGCTATCTTTCAGACAGGTCCCAAGCCGTGAAATGGGGCCAAGCCTCCTCCACCTTCCTTCCCACCCCCACAGGAGTACCCCAAGGATCCATACTTGGCCCCCTGCTATTTAACATCTTTATTAATGTTCATAGGCTCATAGGTTCATAGGTAGGTACTAGGCTATTGGCCCTAGGGCCTATACAAGCGCAGCCAAAAACTTACCCTGGCTTTTGCCACCCAAGAAAATTATTTTCCTGTGCCACTGTCGAGCAGAGCCACAGAGGTGATCCCCAGGGTGAATTTCCTATTTCCCATCCAATCATCAAGATATTTCTTGAAGAGTGCTAATGAGAAGCTTTGTTTGATATAGACAGGTAGTTTATTCCAGAGTATGGGAAGTCTCTGGGACAGGAATCTATCCCTCCGCCATATTCTGTTTATTGTGGTGATAAGATTTAGGTCCCTAGAGTGTGTAGCTCGGAGGGATTGGGATTTCTTTAAGTGGAGCATGTCCAACAGCTCTGGATTTGACATAGCTTTGTATGTTAGGCAGAGATAACCTCTGAGTAGGCGATATGCAACGGAGTAAAGCTGGAGTTTTTTGAGATGGTCAGCGTGGGGCATCTGTTTGAGGCCGGTAATCCTTAATGATTTCCACAAAGCTATTCCTAACATCAAAATTTCCAATACGCATATGATTCAACTTTGATCTGCTATGCCTCCAACCTAGCAAAACTCCAGTCTCTAACTCAAACTGTCTTCTCAATTACTGAAAAATGGATGCACCAAAAAGGATGCACCAAAACCACCTCTCACTTAACGCGAACAAAACTAAGATTCTTCTATTCACTCCCTCTAAATTCACTCCAACTGATAAAAACTCATTTCAAATTACCAGCCTTAAGAACTCCATCATTGACATTGTTCCCTCCGCCAAACTTCTGGGGGTCACCATCGATGAACACTTAAAATTCAATACCCACATCCAACTTAACATCAAGAAAACCCACATAAAACTCGGCCTACTGTACAGAATAATCACTTCCTCTCTCCCTCTACTAGACATACTTTGGCCACCACATATCTCCTCCCATCTCTTCTATATGGTGCTCCTCTGCTTACTAATCTATCTTTACCCTTACCTCCAAACTGGAAGTATGATACAATAAAATCTCCAGATTCGCCACCAAGGCAAATTCCTTCTCTCATCACTGCACCTCCCTGCAGACTTTAAATTGGCTTGAACTCTCCAATCAACTTGACTTCCTCCAAATTGTCTCAGACCACAAATTAGTATTTCAACCCACCAGCTGCCCCACACTGTCTAATATTCTTCAACCATATACCCCCCTCAGACCCCTTAGATCTGCTCACCAAAAACTTATTTCCATCTACAAACCCAAGCGCCCAGCTGGTCAGCTTCTACTCTCCTTTTCCTCTAGCTAAAAAATGGAATGCCTTGCCCTCTACACTGAGGACCTGTGACAACCTAAACACCTTCCAAACACAACTTCATTCCTACGTGTTTCTTCACAGAAAATATAACTGCACTCTTCTTTCCATACCTCCCAAGCTCCCCTCTTCCTTCTCTCCTGGCTAATCTTCATACCTTTCTAATTTCTCTCATAGACCTAGATTGTAAATGTAACTAATATCTCCATCCAGCCTTATGCTCTATGCCTCTCATCCTCCTGGATAATTTCTTTAATATCTTAGTTGCTTTAGTGAATGATACCTATTCGACTGCAATTCTACCTGTTGTTTGTTGTAATACTACCTATTGACTGTAATGCAAATATTTTCTTTGTAATTCATTTGTGATATAACTTTGTATTGTGGAGCTTTTCTCCCCGGGCCTCCACTAAAATCGGGCTCTTGAGCCCAGTAGACCTCCCCGGTCACCAAACTGGAATAAATAAATAAATAAATAAATACATAAATAAATAAATAAATAAATAAATAAATCAGTTCTCAATTAAATATTGACTTTATTATAAGTTTTTAGTCTCTGCCCTGTAAAAGTAAAATCATTCCAGGTACTAATTTTTCTTTTATTCATATATATAATCAAAACATTCTGGGAATAAGTTCAAAGTCTCAGAAGTCATATCACAAATTGTATGTTTTTGTAAACATATGCTAGATGTTACATCAGTAACTTTAGCCCATAAGGATTATTATTCTATCCCACACAATGTCTCAGTTTATGACAGAACCTGTTTTACTTATTATTTTCACCTCAGGTTTCAGCAGCCTGTTCATAAAATGTAAGCTGTCTTTCCCTCCCTTCTTTTCTCCTCCAACAGCCTATTAATATGTCTTTGCTTCATTTACTGACTGCAAACCTTCCATCTGTTTCAGCAGCTCTCTGTTATTACAAACCTCCTGCTGATCCTCTTCTGAAAAAGGTTTTTCAGCAGTCTCACCCCATGATATGACTGAATTATCTCCTGGGTCACCTTTTTGAAGTAATTCTTCCAAATGCTGATCATCCAGTCCTCCCAGGAGGATTTCAGAAACCTCAGCTACCTCATCCCATTCCTTCTATGTAGACAATATTTCACTTGGCAGAAAATCTCATCAGCACTGTATACCACATCCAACACTTCCACCACAACTTTAACATTTTCCACCATGCCAACATACAATTTTTTTACCAAATTCAACATTTCTCTGTTGCTTGATACTAATGATGCTCCCAATTCCTCCATCTTATATTCCTTCCCAGCAGCCTTCATGCTGGAAAACTGGAAGTACATGAGTAGTTTATTACTATCATCATCATCATCATCATTATTATTATTATTATTATTATTATTATTAATATTATTATTATTATTAATATGTATATAACCCACACACATTATTTACATAACTTTACACTATTTTGCAAAAGGGCTATTCCTTCCCTATCAGTAACACACTTGACAACTCTCTTGACTTTGTGACTAGCTTTATTGCAATATATGTCCCAATCAGCAACCACTTGATAAAATTTAATAACACCTCTACAGAATCCTGGTAAAGTGTTAAACCACTCACCATAAACATATTAACAACATCCTTCTGCTCGATAACTAACTTTAAGTCCACCATGTAGCATAGTACCACTCACCTGAGAGTGCCAAGTGTAAACAGAGAGGGGAAGAAATAAGGGCTTACCCCACCTTCTTACAACCATGCCCTTTCTTCTGCCCATCCGAGTGCTTACAGCCTGCCCCCTTCCAACACTTAATGACAAGTCCAACAGCAAACAGGTAAGCAGCCTTCTTTTAGGAATGCCTACAATGTCATTACCTCCCATATGTATAGCTATCCCAGCTGGACTACCAATCTGCTGCCTAACCTCCTCCAACTATAGCAATAACTGACACCACAGTGTACCAGATCCAGACCCAAAGTCATACCACCAGTATTAATTCCTTATCATCTAGCCACCCAGTAAACAAAGACTCTACATGAATAAAAGCTTTTTACCTGCAAAATAAATATGTACAATTAACATCCAAACCACATTAACAACCACAATATCCCTTCCTTTATTTATTCTCTAAATATTGTTTTTTTTATTATTATTTTTAACAAATGAAAGTCAAGATCTAGAATGTCAACTCCTAACACTTTTGATCACTTCCACTGACCTACCTTCCTCAGCCAAATCAGATTAATTTCCTGTTTTAAAGGAATTTGTGGCATAAGGTAACAATCTGAAATGTCAGGATCCACTAGAGTGTGTCCCAAAATACAGATGCTAAGTCTGAGATGACATTTTTCAGAACATTACCTTTTCTCTGAGGTATGATGATCTTGGAATTGGTATATATAAGTCTGAGAGGTGTGGAGATGCAGGGGTGGGGTTTACCCCCTGCAAAAAGAAGTTTTAAGCAGAAGATCGATCTTCAAGATTCAGTCTTCTCCTGTGTTTTTGGTCATTTTTTTTGTCATGTTGGCACTCGGCATTTCGACTGCCAACATTTCAATAGGGAGCGGTGGCATAATTGTCCGCTGTCACCTATTGCACTCTCAACATCATCCACACCCAAGACACAAACGTCCTAGCAACCACCTTCTTCCCTTTTGAATCCCTAAAAACTAAACCATCTTGCTGCTTAACCCATACCTCTCACCAATATATAGTCAAAGGCATTGGACCTAATAAACGCACACTACTACTTGGCAAAACCACCTATGTACTCAGTCCACTGTGATTAGTTTTAGAATGACTTAACCAAATCAACATTCCCACTGAGATAATTTTGAGACTTTTCCACTTCAAATGACCCAACAATTCACTTAACCAAAACAATCCAGTGCACATGAAAACAGCCAATGTGGCCCATAACACATCAAAATGAGAACACACCACTTTGTATAATTTGACTAACAACACTGGCAACGTATGCTTACCTAATGGTGGCTGTCTGTCCTCTATCATTGGCTGAGCCCCCTTCCATCCCTTCATCAATCTCCCTATCTTTCAGTCATTAGTCACATCTCATAAACCCAGCATTCAGCGGAGCATGGTGAATCCTAGCTGTCCTGAAGGCTTCACCAATCTTTCACCTATCTACCTAAAACCTCAACAATAACTCAACTGACCAAGACCTCATATTCACCAGCAAGGTCCTAGCAAACTGCTTAAATTCTGTCAAATACTTACTGTAAGCTTTTCTGGTAGCCTTGGACCAGGACTGCTGAACGAGCCAACTTGCAACACTCAACCAGTCTCCCACACCTTTCCGGGATCAATAAGTGTGGCTTACCTAAGCTTTGGTTGCCATTCACTAAAACCTGAAAAACTGAAAGTGGAGTAGAATATTAGCCAAAACATTGTAATGGCCAGGGAAGTGCTAAGCTGAAAAAGCACTTCCTAAGTAACACTTTAACCTATTTAGGTTTCGGTGATTTCTTAGTCAACACGTGAACTACTGCTAAATTATCTGAATGAAATATCATCATCTTGTACTGAAAATCCTCCTCCCACACTAATAAAGAGTGATATTCCTTTGACACTCATCTTCCCACATGCTGTCTAAGCTTTCTTGAACCACCTGCCACCAAAATATTTTCTCATATCTGACCTTCCCTAGCTGCATCCGTAAACAAATTGATATCCGGTGAAACCACCCAATTCTCTAGCCAGAAAGATGCTCCATTAAATTGCTGTAGAAAATCCAGCCAAATAGACATATCTTCTTTGATTGATTGGCCTACCTACACCCAATGATGCTTCATCTTCTTGGCCAGCAGAAGATTGGCTACTTCTCTCGTAAAGTTGCACCCTGGCCCTATTGATCTCCATGCAATTTTAATAAACCAGTAGCCTCCATCATTTCTTTAACTCACACCCTCTCCTTTCCCACACATCTTCTCCTTTACCACTAGCAACTCCACTCTACATCTCACATTCTCCACCTTCTCATGCAGCAGCTTAAATATTTCCAAATTTACATCCATATCCAGCCTTTTAGCTGGACCTTCAACCTTATCCTTTGCTAACAGCACCCCAAGCTCACCACACACCTTCTAAGACACTTTTATGCCCTTCACCACCAATTCTTTTTCTTCATTAGTAAGTAAAGAAATTGTCCAAATAGTGCACCGCCCTGATGCCAACTGACTCCTGTTGCCAAATTCAGTGCAGTGCTATGCTAAATTTTTCAAAAGTGGCACATGCAACTCGGATGTAATGAGTTAACAAATGGAGGAAAATCAAAGGGGCCTAATAACCTACACATGGGTACCTCCTTAACCAACAATTTCTGTACTACTTCCTCTTTCCTTAACACTGACTTTAAATTGTTACAGGTGTGATCAGACACCCCCCCCCCCCAGCACCACAGATTTCACCATAAACCTGTGTCAGAACCCTCTTAGAATCTCTTTAGCTGCTTTCTTATTTGTGTAGTTCTGCAGCAAGTGACTTAACGGATTCAATTCAATAGGTGAATGCATCAGCCCCTGGCTGGTATCTCCTCAAAAGGGGGTTCCTCCCCTTATACCCCATTGCCCCCCCTCCATCTGCTCCTTGTTTACACTGTCTGACCTATCCAGCATGGTTCTCATCCTTGTATCAGGATACCAAAGACCTGTTCATCGCCTTTAGCTTATGAAACTTTTGGTTGGACTATAGCCAGGCCTGACCTTGCCTTCGCCTCTGTTCCTCCCTGAGCTTTAAGAAGTAAGATTACAATGGCAATGTCTGTTGTAGCTCCCTCTCAAGTATAACTGCCATGAAGTAATTGAATCCCCAAACCCAATTTTCCCAAGTTCGCAGCCTATACCTTCCTGACTCTCACCTTCTCGGTGCAACAAGGGTTGCAGTAAGGTCCTTTGACCCCCAGGTTCTTCAGCCTCTGCCACCCTTTGCACACCTTCAGCATAAATGAGGTCAAAGATTTCGACAAACTCTGCCCGACAAATATTCTCCTTTACAGCCTATGAAATGTGGGCTGCAATAAGAACTGGTATAGCCACTGCCACAACCTGTGGAATAGCCTGTAAATCATCATCAGCAACTTGACTCCCTGAGTCTACCCACCTTGTTATCTGACAACAATGGAAAATTGCAATGTTCCCCCAGAAGCAATCTCAAACCCTGCTAATTCTACCCTCCTCTGCAGTGCCTCAGTTCCCTCACTGAGTTGTCCTCCACTGCTTTCTGACCCCAACAAACTCTGCAAACTACATCTTTCCCCTGAATTCAGGTCATGCACTAACATAAGTAAATCAGCATCTGACAACATATTACTAAACTCCCCTTGCCTCTGAAGCAAATTAATATTAGTACTTGTCGACTGCTGTTGTGACGTTGAGGGCACCATGACCTGTCTAACCTGCCCACTTCTTGCTGGCTCCTGTGGCTCCTCTGGAATTGGCTCTACTGCCACCTTTTTAGCTCTTCTGGAATGTTTGGCTCTAGTCTCAGAAGAATCTGTGAGTTGTCACTGAACTCCACCACCTCTATTTAATTCCTTCTGGACAGCCTCTTGCGGAGCATGACCTTGCTTCCACACCCTTTCATATAACTCATCTGTCTGGAGTACAAACACTTGTCACTTCCTCACCAAATCTTCCACCTGTGCCATCCTGCATAAGTAAAAAAAAACCCACAAAACTATATCAGTCATTCAGCCATCATAACAACACCTGTTGTATACCCTAAACCCAATCTTCAGAGTCTCCAAGACCAGCTTTACCTGACATGCAGAATTATTAGTGTTATTTGTTTTCCTCTTCCCCCTTCCTATCTTTCCTTTCTGTCCTTTTCCATTTCCTCTTCCGCTCCCCCTTTTTTTGAGGGGAAGGTGGAGAAGGGAGTCTGGCTCTAAAGACTGCCACATTTCCCAACTAACAATGCCACTGTAAGACTCTCTTTCTCCTGCCAACTTACTATACTATATATATATATATATATATATATATATATATATATATATATATATATATCAATCATACATGCCCCCACCCACACACACACACACACACATATATATATATATATATATATATATATATATATATATATATACATATACGGGTCTACTACCGGAGATCGAAATTACACTATTTGGAAATCCAGAAGTAGATGTCCACTAATGCGAAAGCGCACTTCACCAAAAGTGCACTTTCGCGAACACCACTTGAGCAAATGGTTACAGACTTTAGGGTTAGGGCTTGGGTTAAGGATAGTGGATAGCTAGTAGGGCTATCCACTATCCTTAACCCAAGCGCTAACCCTAAGGTCCATGACTACCGCACCACAGTGGAGCAAATTGTATGTCCTCCATGGTGCAGTAGTCACGGACCTATGTCCTCCACTGTGGTGCAGTAGTCACGGACCTTAGGGTTAGGGCTTGGGTTAAGGATAGTGGATAGCTAGTAGAGCTTGTTCATTCTAGTGGTGTTCGCGAAAGTGCACTTTCGGTGAGTGCACTTTTGCGTTAGTGGGCATCTACTACTGGATTTCGAAATAGTGTAATTTTGATCTCCGGTAGTAGACCCATATATATATATATATATATATATATATATATATATATATATATATTTATATAAATACATGCATCCATATGCCAACCTACCCCACACCCCTTCCAAACCTATAATACAGACTAGGTACCTGTTATGCTAGGTAATTACCCACACCTAACCACACTACCCGTGTGTACAAGAGTCTGAACAATGGGGAAAGGGGCAACAGCTCACTCATAATGTTAGGAAGTTGCTAAAACTTTACTCTTTTTATTTAGTTATTTTTTTATAACTTTTTTTTTAGACCATGCATACGATGGAGATGTAAGGTGTGACCAAAAGGACTACCCATGCTAAAAAGATCAAAGAATGCCTGCACTCCGAGTCTGCATGTTAATGAACAAAAGTCCTCTTCATGCAATAGATACAATCTCCTCCGTGGATCACAACTATTCATACCTCTCAACTCCTTAGTGCAAGAAGTCTGGACAAAATCTAAAATAATGGTGAGTCAAAGACCCGTAAATAAGTACACATTTTAAATATTAGTATTATGAACTTAGAAAGTGGCTGTAATAATAGAATTTGTGTTAGCACTCATTTTCTTTAAGATATGATGTCTGGAACTCAAATATAAGTCACTGTTTAGTGACATCAATCCTCAATGATTTGCTAGAAAACCATGGATTTTATGAGTAACACACCAAAAGTATGAGGGAAAAATCTGGACATTCTGCAAAAATCTAGTGCACATTGTAAGTGTGATCCTCTCTACAATCTAACTGATCACATAATTTAACCTACTCTTCCAGTTTCACTTAAATTAACATGGAAAGTATTGCACAATGGTTGTCATTACCTAGCAAACTATGGCAATGGCTGCGTGATGTCACTATGTGACATCAAGACCTGACACACCCTCAGCCATGCTACCAGCCCCTAAGTAAATGAGCAGGCATGAGCACCATTAAAACACCCTCCAGATCATAAAATGGGCTTTCTAATAGTTTATCCTATTCTCATATCTCCTTTTTTCTTTTTACTTTTTTAATATGGGGTGATTAACTCACAGAGACCCATTTACAGGTCACAGACAAGGCCTATTGTTGTAACCTGCCAGAATCTACCACCCCATGGGACTCATGCTTATGAAAACAACCCACCACAATAAAGCTGCTCCTAGCCATTCTACCCTTCCCTACCTACAAATTTGTACTACACTATAAGGGATAGTAACTTCCAAAGAGAAGCAATGCAAAAAAAAAATAATTCAGCTTGACTTTAACAGCATACCTCTGCACTTAATTTTACCTATGCCCTATGGACATACCTCTAAAACTCTTAATACAAGAAATCTGGGCAAAGCCAAAAATAATGGGGGGACAAAGGTCCAAAAATAGGGACAGGTCTTAAATATTAATCTCATAAACTTAGAAAGCTGTTAGAATAACAGGATTCATGTTAGCATGCATTTTGTGAAGGATATGAAATGTGAAACTCAAATATATGTTATTATCTGGTCATTTTTAGTGACCTCAGTCCTCTATGATTTGCTAGAAAACCACAGATTTTATCAGGAACAGACCAAATATTTGAGACATAAATCTGGACATTCTGCAAAAATCTGTACAATTGAGAGGTATGCATGGACTACCCACACAATACCCTTACACTTACCTCTGCTAAATAAATTTATACATTTCTCCAACACTCACCTCCTATGAAATAATATACTTGGGCCTAATACCATATCCCTAGCTGATCATCTGGGTACTACATTCAGCAGCAAAAGTATTTTGCAGCAACTACTGTAGTGCAATAGAGAACTCCCCTCCCCTAGCCCTGACCTAAAATAATAATAATAATAATAATAATAATAATAATAATAATAATAATTATAATAATAATAATGCTGATAATAATAATAATAATGCTCTCCTTTTCCTGCCTACATTGCTATCTCACTCAAGTTCCCCCTCTCTCCCTCCTTCCTTTCTTAATCAACTTAAAGGCACAGCCAGCAACAAATTAGTCTGTTAAGCAAATTTCATTTACAGCAGTTTCAATATTTGCATATGACATTTACACTATTTACAATATTCATAATATTTCTAATATTTAATATACATACAATATACACTTAAATGGCATAACCCCTTCTCAGTCTCCCAAAATATAAACCTTAATTGAATTAATCATTACCCCATACCCTCTTCTCTATAAACAAAATCTTAACCTTTTCAAAATGTTCACGAGTCCATTTTTTATTAAACTAAAAGTCTCTTAATCTTTCATTCCAGATTTCCTAAAACATTCTTTTATCAATTTCTCCCTCATAGCAATATATTCTTTCTCATACTTTCAATATAGAATCATATTAATGTTCACATCCTCTGCTTTTTATATTTATAAGAATATATTCTTTACATCCCCGGTCCTATGCTTTCTTTATCCTTTCACATTCTAAAAATGCTCTGCTCTTTCTATTTGATCACAATATATACACAGCATATCACACATTCTCTTACATAATATACTCCCCTTTACATGTAATTTGTTAATTTATAGTCTCCATAAAAAAATCCTGACACATTTTGACATATCCAAATCTTGACCTCCTTTACCTTATCAAGTACCTCATTTCATACAAAAATAAATAAATAAATAACACAAAACTATAGGATGCCAGTCTTTCTGATTTGTTCTAATTATTTGATATTTATTTTCCATAACAATTTTTCTGATATTCTTGAACTTCCTCATTCATGGTGTTTTCTTCCTGTTTTTTTCCTTTTTTCCTGCTTTTACTCTGTTCCAAAATACCTCATATTTAAGTTCAAAAACCTAAGCAACTAGGCTATTTTTTCCTTGTATTGTACATCTCAACACTCGGTATAAGCGCAAAGAAGCCATGTGCAGAAAAAGGATGTCTTAATCCTTACCCTACTTTTTCTTCTTCTAGATACAGAATACCCCTTTCTATTTGGTTCAGTCCTGTCCAAATAATGACACTGAACACCAACTGCATTATTTTTGTTTCTTTTTCACTTAGCCAAGGTTATCCAAGTGCAACTAACTCTGGGCAAAACTGCAATCCAAATTGTAGCTTGCTACAGATCAACCACCATGTCCCAGGATTCTCACTCCTCTTTTCTTGATGTACTGCAAAATATTAGGGTTCAACCAAACACCCTAATAATGGGCGATTTCAACTACCCCACCATTTACTCGGAAAACTACTCATGTACCAACTCCTTCACTCAACGCTTTCTGGAATTCATAAACTCCAATGCCCTGGATCAACTTATCCACACCCCCACCAGGGGCAACAATATCCTAGATCTAGTCATTACCAACATGAGTGACCAGTGTTCCACACCTGAAGTCAATACCTCATTGGTCCGATCCGACCATAAGCTAATTACCCTAGATATCCACATCCTGCCCCCACCCCCCATTAAGGAAACCATGGTAAAACATTTCTCCAAAGCCAACTTCATGCTTCTTAAGACAGAAGTGGTGAACTTCATGACACCCATGCAGATGGACAATACAGTTACGTCTACTGAATCTTACACAATTGCACTTTATAAGCACTTACATGAATGCATGGATTGTGCTATTCCAAACAGAACCAAGACGCTATCCTCCAAAAAAAAGGAAGCCAATCTGGTGGTCCCCTGCCATAAACAAACTGTACAACAGAAGGAAGAAACTGTTTCAAAAGAGAGTAAAATCCCATGAGTGGAGGAGCTCCTTGGTCAGCCTCAGTAAGAAGCTGTGATCCCTGATAAAATCCTCCAAAGCTAGTTATGAAAACAAAATTGCCACTGATTCTAAAGACAACCACAAAGCATTCTATAGCTATGTCAAGAATCTCAATGGCAACACTCAGATCTGCTCTGATTCACAACACAATGGCACTAAATATACAGACCCAACTGATATTGCCAACATCCTGGCAGACAGGTTCAGTGCTAACTTTACCCCCCTCTCACCCCCTAAAGAGCCCATCTCTATATCAGAAGAATGCAAAGTTCCTGTAATCACAGCTGCACAGGTAAAAAACACACTCTCCAAAGTCAAGAACACAGCATCCATGGGACCAGACAACATCCCAGGCTGCGTTCTACACGAACTACAGAACGAACTGGCACCCCACCTAAGTACCATGTTCAATCATAGCCTCACCTCAGGCTTTGTGCTTGCTGAATGGCACACAGCGATTGTTATCCCACTCCACAAGGGTGGAGCCACCACGGACCCCGGGAACTACCGCCCCATTAGCCTGACAAGCCTGGTCTGCAAGGCCATGGAACGTATCATCATGGAACTTATAAACAAAGACATTGGTAATCTCCAAACTCTGGACCCCACCCAGTTCGGGTTTGTAAAAGGCAGATCATGTCTCCTAAACCTGATAGACTTCTTTGAAACAGTCACCAAAGCCGTAGACAAGGGTAAAGTGGTTCACACAGCCTATCTAGAGCTTGATCTAGATTGACACCATCCCCCACTCTGGAATTATAGATAAACTCACTAAACTAGGTATAAATCCCTGTGCCACAAGATGGGTTGCCAACTGGCTCACTGACAGAACCCACACTGTGAAAGTAGCAGACTCCAAATCCGACTTTAGACCAGTGACAAGTGGAGTACCACAGGGTTCAGTCCTGGGTCCTCTCCTGTTTGGTATCTACTTCTCTGAAGTGCAGGCTAACACAGAAGGTCTTTGGCTAACGAAGTTCACAGATGACTGCAAACTAGAAGCCATAATCGAAACTCCTAACGATGTGGACATCCTACAAAAGGGCCTCACTGAGACAGATGCCTGGTGTCAAAGCCATGGCCTCAAACTCAATGCCAAAAAGTGCCTTGTCATCCCCTTTGGTAAAAACTCTGTACCCATGAACTACAACATAGGCAGTAGTATACTTAACACCGAAAGTGTGATAAGAGGCCTTGGGACACAGGTGGACAGTAGTCTCTCCTTTGATAATCACATCACCACAGTAGTCAGGAAATCCTTCTACGTGGCACACCTCATCACAAAAGGTTTCTCATCCAGAAAAAAAGAGGTCATTGTTCCCCTCTACTCATCACTCATTAGACCCATTATAGAGTGCAACACCCCTTTTGGTATGTACCTCACAAGACATCTACAACAACTGGAAAGGCTGCAGAAACACCTCACAAAGAGGATTACCAGCCTCAAACAGATGCCCTATGCAGACCGTCTCAAAAAACTCCAGCTTTACTCCATTGCATATCACCTACTCAGAGGTGATCTGTGGCTAACATACAAAGTTATGTCAAACCCAGAGCTGTTGGACATGCTCCACTTAAAGAAATCTCAATCCCTCCGAGCTACACGCTCTAGGGACCTAAACCTTGTCACCACAATAAACAGAACATGCCGGAGGGATAGATTCCTGTCCCAGAGACTTCCCATACTCTGGAATAAACTACCTATTTATATCAAACAAAGCTCCTCATTAGCACTCTTCAAGAAAAATCTTGATGACTGGATGGGAAATAGGAAATTCACCCCGGGGATCACCTCTGTGGCTCTGCTCGACAGTGGCACAGGGAAATAATTTTCTTGGGTGGCAAAAGCCAGGGTACCTTTTTGGCTGGGCTTGTATAGGACCCATGGCCGATAGCCTAGTACTTACCTATGAACCTATGAACATATATAT